>NC_036647.1:1065829-1075831 GCF_002806865.2 Cucurbita pepo subsp. pepo
TTTTTTTTTTTTTTTTTTTTTTTTTTTTTTTTTTTTTTTTTTTTTTTTTTTTTTTTTTTTTTTTTTTTTGCTTTCTGATTTGTTGATTTGGTTCGGTTTAGATCTGTTGGGAATCGATGATTTGGAGATGGATGATGACGCTCGCCCCCATTTTTCATGTCCTTTTTGCTATGAGAATTTTGACGTTATGTCCCTTTGTTCGCATCTGGAAGACGAACACTCTTGCGAGACAAGAGTCACGGTACGTATTTCCTCCTTTCTCTTTTCTGCGTGCAACCAAGTTTATATGCTATTCACCTGGGACTAGGAGGATGAATTTTTCTTCGTGCTATTATGATTGTTTCCGTTTATGCTGACAGCTGCTCGATACTGATGCTGATGCTGAAAGTTTTCAGCGTCTCTACTCGCCTAGGTTCTTTATTAGGCTTACATAAGATTTATGGATTTTGAAATTATAGAAACGATTTCCAGTCTAGTTCATCAGAGATTTTAGCAATTATTGTTCTGGACATTCAGTGGTTATACTTCTGCCAATCCTTGGAAGTTGTTGTGTGGAAGAATTGTTTTAGGTTAATCTTCCATTTTCTTGTGAAATTATTTTTCTTCTTACCCATTATTCGATGAGATCCCCAAAGTATTTTAAGAAACTGTGAGGAGAAAGAAGCTCTCACTGTTTCTTGTGCTCTATTTTCTGCATTTTTAGGTTTTTGTTTTATGAGAAATTAGGCTTCTGCTTAATTTGTATTTGCTTTGCAGGTTTGTCCCATTTGCTCGGTTAAAGTCATGGGGGACATGTTGAGCCATATAACATTGCACCATGGACACTTGTTCAAGATATCCTTTAAATTTGATACTTGTTTTTTCTGAACCCTGTCATTTAAGTGGTATGTTTTGAGGAGGAAGCTATTATTTTCACCATGCCCATCTTGTTTGCTTAACAAAGGACCACCTTCAGAGAGGCTGCAGGTTGCGTAAGATTGCCATCCCCAGCAGTCAGGCATTGTCCCTCTTGAGCCGGGACCTTCGCGAGGCTCATCTGCAGGTGCTTCTTGGGAGCAGTGGGTACCGTACAAGCACCACTAATGGGGCTAATGCAGCTCATGATCCGTTTCTATCATCACTTATTTTGAATTATCCTGCATCTGAAGTTGAAGATATCTCGAAATCCATGCTAACCAGTGCCGAAGACACGTCTTCAGAGATTGTGGCACCATCACCTATTTGGAAATCAAGGTACTTGTTCACATCCCTTTCTGTTTCTTTATTTTTCCTTTTGGTTTGCTGGATTTCTCTCTTATTGTTGCTCCTCAAACCACTATTGTGTCTGTTCATCAAAAAGGGTTTTGGTTAGATCAAGAAACTGTTATGCCTTTTAGTTCCCTTATATGCCATGAGTGCAAAGGCCCTTTGCTTTAACCCAATCCTAGTAGTTCCATCGGCCTTTACAGCTACTTGTGTTGCCATAGTCAAGTAACAAAGATCTGTCTATTTTGCATCAATGGAGGAATTAATCTAGTTACGGCCTCTGCTTACCTCTTCCTGTTGTTTAGTATCAACACTTTTCTTCCTCTCCCCAGGTTTGATCCTTCTTTGAGCCAGGAAGAGCGGGATAAAAGAATGAGACAAGCTATTGGGAGAGCAGGCTTTATGCGGGATATGCTTTTCTCAACTCTCTTAGAGGACTAATGAAAGCAGTAAGTTACTACCAAAATGATGCTAAAATGAATAAATTAACAGACGTTGAATTGATTCTTATGGCTTTATTTGTCATCGACCCAATATGAAACTCTTTGAGATCAAACACTCTTTGAGTATGGTTGATGATAATATCCTTCATTATAACCAGTGAATAAATTCCATGGAATATAAAGTCTGTTTATTTATTGTGGTTGTGCTGCAAGAAGAATTTGAATGTAAAAATTTCAGAATAATGAACGACAAGAGGGGAGCATTATTATGCTCATTGGCGCTCGAAGGTCGGCCGAGCAGTACCAGCACAGCCAGACTATACAACGCCATACAAGGAGAAAAATTTGGATGGTCAACAACACAAACGTAAGAATCTCCAATTGGATGGCAACTACTGAGGATAGGCCTAGTGCTAGTTCGAAGGAAATTACAAATGCTGTTCTTTTAAAACCTTCTCCTTTCATTGTGACACAACTATGTTGATGACCTATCATTTTGAATTTATTATAGCGTGATGATGAATTGGATGTTGGTGTTATAGTTGAGATCAAAAGATGCCAATGTTCATGGAAGGGAACATTACACACATGACAGTTACTGCCTTTTGTGATTTTCAATTCATTTCAGTTCAACAGTCGATGTCGATGGGTGTGTGTGTTCATGTCCCAATTATACGTCGGTACATACAAATATCTTTGAAAAATCCTAGAAATTACAGAATTCTCAAGAATTATTTGGTTTACAAGTTTATCCCAGGTCTTTAGCTAACAATGTGTTATAAAGACCGTAAAATACAGAAACCATAAGTACCCTAAGAAAATACAGGCATCAAATTTGGTCTAAACCAATGAAATGAAAGTTCCATAAATTTTTATTGCCAATATTTTATACTTTTAGTTGAACTGAAAATGATTTTTGTGTTGCATGAATAATTAGGGCGGCGGTGTGATAAAGTGGAGCAATAGAAAGAGTCGGTGTATGGGGACAGACAGAGTTGCCTGCACGTGGGCCGACCCATAGGCCCATAGATCCACAGGTACCCCCCCACTTATTAACTACTCTCGGGTCAGGTGCGTTCATCTCCACCGTCAATTCTCCCCTATTAGCATCAGACGGTTCCCAAAAAATGAGAAAATAAAATAATTCCTTTTTTTGGGAAAACCAACTTAATATGAAATAAAAGAAAAGAAAATAAATCTGGATAAGAATGTGAAGGGTGACGTGCCCACCCGATTCATCCTTTTTCACTTTCTTCATCCCCTTCCCCTTCCCCTTCCCCTTCCCCTTCAACAAAAGAAACCCTAAAAGCTGAAGAAATCGGAGTAAAATCATTCTATATTCCAATGGCGTTGGAGCTTCTCGTCTTGGGCTGCACCGGAGTTGTGATCTTCCTTCATGGAGCCAATTTCTTCTTCCACGCTCTCTGGCAGCATTTCACCGTCCGATCTCTCAGGTATCCGTCCATCATCTCCCTTTTCTCCTTCCAGTTTTAGTTTCAATCTGGTTTGCACCTTCTGCGATCGTCGATTCTAGGCATTTCCCTCTGTTTCTGAAGACGTCGCTCTATGGATCTTTCGGCGATTCCACTACCAAATTTTATGATCCACTGAACCTATGTACTAGGATTTTGATGAATGTTGGAGTATCCTCGGCGTAATGTTGGGGCTAATGTGTCGATTGTTTTTCTTTTCGTGATTTCAGCTTCTTGGGCGCGATTGGGTGATAGGAATTGGAGAAGGCGAGCAGTGGATCATTTAATTGGAGATGAACAGCAGCGGATTGAAGACTAAAGTATATATCCGACATTGTGATTTAATATGTAATCTAGATTTACACTGTAATTTGTGCCTGATGATGACGAAGAAATAATCTAATTTACAGGATACAAATAGATTAAATTCTATGGACTTCGATTCTTGTGGACTATATAGTTCTTGACATTCATCAACTTGTTTTTCATACTCCATATCCATTTCCATGTTTATGGAGTATCAACTAGTTTATGATTTCTTGGCTGTAAAGAGAAGTAAATATCACTCAATTTTGCGAAACTGGTTTTGANGGAAAGCTGAGGCATTACCCATCTCTGTGTGTCCACCCAAATGCCTTCTACTTTCAGAAACTCCCATCTTCAAACTTCCAACTCCAATCTTCTAACTTCAATCTAATCTCTCCAAAACCTCAAATCCATTCATTCATTCATTCAATTCCTCTCCCCTCTCTCTCTGGCTACTTCCGCCTCTCCTCCATTCCTCACTTCTCTTTCTTCTTTCCACCTACTCGGGAAGCCACTCTCGTCTGTTTTCCCCCCACCTCTGATCGAGATTAAAACTCTATCTTCCACTTTCGTCTCCTTCGTTCCCAGGAATGGATTCCGATTTCTGGACCTCCCGCCTCGCCGCCGCCAAACGCCAGTATATGTTGCAGCAGCAGCATCATCATCATCATCATCAAACCTCCAACTTAGGTTTAGCAACCCTTCCGTTTTCATTTTCTCATCTACCTTTTTTTTGTTTTGTTTTTTTTTTTTTTTTTTTTTTTTTTTTTTTTTTTTTGTCCCATTTGCTCGGTTAAAGTCATGGGGGACATGTTGAGCCATATAACATTGCACCATGGACACTTGTTCAAGATATCCTTTAAATTTGATACTTGTTTTTTCTGAACCCTGTCATTTAAGTGGTATGTTTTGAGGAGGAAGCTATTATTTTCACCATGCCCATCTTGTTTGCTTAACAAAGGACCACCTTCAGAGAGGCTGCAGGTTGCGTAAGATTGCCATCCCCAGCAGTCAGGCATTGTCCCTCTTGAGCCGGGACCTTCGCGAGGCTCATCTGCAGGTGCTTCTTGGGAGCAGTGGGTACCGTACAAGCACCACTAATGGGGCTAATGCAGCTCATGATCCGTTTCTATCATCACTTATTTTGAATTATCCTGCATCTGAAGTTGAAGATATCTCGAAATCCATGCTAACCAGTGCCGAAGACACGTCTTCAGAGATTGTGGCACCATCACCTATTTGGAAATCAAGGTACTTGTTCACATCCCTTTCTGTTTCTTTATTTTTCCTTTTGGTTTGCTGGATTTCTCTCTTATTGTTGCTCCTCAAACCACTATTGTGTCTGTTCATCAAAAAGGGTTTTGGTTAGATCAAGAAACTGTTATGCCTTTTAGTTCCCTTATATGCCATGAGTGCAAAGGCCCTTTGCTTTAACCCAATCCTAGTAGTTCCATCGGCCTTTACAGCTACTTGTGTTGCCATAGTCAAGTAACAAAGATCTGTCTATTTTGCATCAATGGAGGAATTAATCTAGTTACGGCCTCTGCTTACCTCTTCCTGTTGTTTAGTATCAACACTTTTCTTCCTCTCCCCAGGTTTGATCCTTCTTTGAGCCAGGAAGAGCGGGATAAAAGAATGAGACAAGCTATTGGGAGAGCAGGCTTTATGCGGGATATGCTTTTCTCAACTCTCTTAGAGGACTAATGAAAGCAGTAAGTTACTACCAAAATGATGCTAAAATGAATAAATTAACAGACGTTGAATTGATTCTTATGGCTTTATTTGTCATCGACCCAATATGAAACTCTTTGAGATCAAACACTCTTTGAGTATGGTTGATGATAATATCCTTCATTATAACCAGTGAATAAATTCCATGGAATATAAAGTCTGTTTATTTATTGTGGTTGTGCTGCAAGAAGAATTTGAATGTAAAAATTTCAGAATAATGAACGACAAGAGGGGAGCATTATTATGCTCATTGGCGCTCGAAGGTCGGCCGAGCAGTACCAGCACAGCCAGACTATACAACGCCATACAAGGAGAAAAATTTGGATGGTCAACAACACAAACGTAAGAATCTCCAATTGGATGGCAACTACTGAGGATAGGCCTAGTGCTAGTTCGAAGGAAATTACAAATGCTGTTCTTTTAAAACCTTCTCCTTTCATTGTGACACAACTATGTTGATGACCTATCATTTTGAATTTATTATAGCGTGATGATGAATTGGATGTTGGTGTTATAGTTGAGATCAAAAGATGCCAATGTTCATGGAAGGGAACATTACACACATGACAGTTACTGCCTTTTGTGATTTTCAATTCATTTCAGTTCAACAGTCGATGTCGATGGGTGTGTGTGTTCATGTCCCAATTATACGTCGGTACATACAAATATCTTTGAAAAATCCTAGAAATTACAGAATTCTCAAGAATTATTTGGTTTACAAGTTTATCCCAGGTCTTTAGCTAACAATGTGTTATAAAGACCGTAAAATACAGAAACCATAAGTACCCTAAGAAAATACAGGCATCAAATTTGGTCTAAACCAATGAAATGAAAGTTCCATAAATTTTTATTGCCAATATTTTATACTTTTAGTTGAACTGAAAATGATTTTTGTGTTGCATGAATAATTAGGGCGGCGGTGTGATAAAGTGGAGCAATAGAAAGAGTCGGTGTATGGGGACAGACAGAGTTGCCTGCACGTGGGCCGACCCATAGGCCCATAGATCCACAGGTACCCCCCCACTTATTAACTACTCTCGGGTCAGGTGCGTTCATCTCCACCGTCAATTCTCCCCTATTAGCATCAGACGGTTCCCAAAAAATGAGAAAATAAAATAATTCCTTTTTTTGGGAAAACCAACTTAATATGAAATAAAAGAAAAGAAAATAAATCTGGATAAGAATGTGAAGGGTGACGTGCCCACCCGATTCATCCTTTTTCACTTTCTTCATCCCCTTCCCCTTCCCCTTCCCCTTCCCCTTCAACAAAAGAAACCCTAAAAGCTGAAGAAATCGGAGTAAAATCATTCTATATTCCAATGGCGTTGGAGCTTCTCGTCTTGGGCTGCACCGGAGTTGTGATCTTCCTTCATGGAGCCAATTTCTTCTTCCACGCTCTCTGGCAGCATTTCACCGTCCGATCTCTCAGGTATCCGTCCATCATCTCCCTTTTCTCCTTCCAGTTTTAGTTTCAATCTGGTTTGCACCTTCTGCGATCGTCGATTCTAGGCATTTCCCTCTGTTTCTGAAGACGTCGCTCTATGGATCTTTCGGCGATTCCACTACCAAATTTTATGATCCACTGAACCTATGTACTAGGATTTTGATGAATGTTGGAGTATCCTCGGCGTAATGTTGGGGCTAATGTGTCGATTGTTTTTCTTTTCGTGATTTCAGCTTCTTGGGCGCGATTGGGTGATAGGAATTGGAGAAGGCGAGCAGTGGATCATTTAATTGGAGATGAACAGCAGCGGATTGAAGACTAAAGTATATATCCGACATTGTGATTTAATATGTAATCTAGATTTACACTGTAATTTGTGCCTGATGATGACGAAGAAATAATCTAATTTACAGGATACAAATAGATTAAATTCTATGGACTTCGATTCTTGTGGACTATATAGTTCTTGACATTCATCAACTTGTTTTTCATACTCCATATCCATTTCCATGTTTATGGAGTATCAACTAGTTTATGATTTCTTGGCTGTAAAGAGAAGTAAATATCACTCAATTTTGCGAAACTGGTTTTGAAAAATGAATTTCTTGAAGAATATGAATTGAATTGCATGAATATCGAAATTCTCATGCTTTTTGTGTGGAGATCTGAACACCTTAGATTTAGATTCCTAATTACACCTTAGATTTAGACACCTAATTTCCTAATTAGGTGAACTTTGTTCGAGAATTATCGAGAGAAATAGTAAGTAAAACTAAAAGAAAATTATGGATTTGTAAGTAGAACAAAAGTATGGGTTTGTAAGTAAAACAAAAGTATCGAGAGAAATACTAGACTAGATCAAGAGAAATAGTGGTTAATTAAAAGAAAATTATGGGTTTGTAAGTAAAACAAGATCACGAGAAGAGTTGGAGAGGGGCAGGAAATGGAATTGTGAAACCGAGTTTACGAGGTAAAGGGGCGAAGGTACTTTACCGTACCCGGTTCAAGGGCGAAGCCCTGAGACCAGTAGGGCGAAGAGGCGAAGACACGAAACCGTACCCGGTTCAGGGGCAGGCAATGGAATTGTGAGACCAATATAATATAATGGGTGAATGGAGAGTTCATTCAGTCAATCCTTAGCATTATGGATTTGTAAGTAAAATAAAATCACAAAAATTATGGGTTTGTAAGTAAAACAAGATCACAGAGTATTTATACATACACTTAAAGTTGACAGTATTATAATAGTGTGGAAGTCCGTAAAAGTATTGTGGAAGTTCGTAATTTCTAATATGGTGTTAGAGGTATGACATTAACTTAGTCATATCAATAGAACCCTTAAGTATCAAATAAATAGTGTACTTTAATAGAACCCTTAAGTATCAAATAAATAGTGTACTTTAATAGAACTCTTAAATATCAAATAAATAGTGTACTTTGTTCAAGGTCTACGACACCTCTAGAAAAGGAGACGCGAACTCTATCTCCAACCCTTTAAAAAATGTAGTTTATGAAAAGATGATTGAGATAAGCCATGAGAATTTATGTTTAGAAGTCCATGGTTCAAAACTTCACCCAAAATTACATCCTCAAGGGAAAAACTCAATTAAAATTAGTAACGTTGCAAATATTGGGCTTGTTCTGTAATTCTTGAATTGGCATTTAATTAAATTGCTTCAAAGGTAAAAGAAACGGTCAGTTGTCACGGGTAAAACTGACATCAAACACGCTACTTTTTTTCTTTAATTTTCTAGTCAACGTTTTCTCATCTTTCCGTTNTTTTTTTTTTTTTTTTTTTTTTTTTTTTTTTTTTTTTAATAATTCTATAAATATATTTTGGTTGCTTTTATTATTTGCTGCCACGAACGCAACCAACCCAATTTATTATTATTATTAATTTTGGATCAATAAATTCACCTCCAAATTACAAGTCAATTTAAGTCAGTAGTCTGATTATCACTTTGATGCGTCAACTTTCCGGCACCCCTCCGCCGCCTTTTCCGCCTCTAATATTGACTTTTCCCCCTTCTTTTGTCCTTTTTCCATTTCCATTCTCATATTAAAAAAAAAAAAAAAAATCCATTAGTTTTAACTTTTAAATAATTTTTTCATTTAAATATTTGTTGCACACAAATAAGAGTGGAGTATAAAATTAATATTATTAGTGTTTAAATAATAAAAAAGAAAGACGTGCATAATTAATTCAAAAACTTGTTGCTGTTCCTTCCACGGCTTAATTGGAAGCCTAATTTCAATTTCAATTCGAATTTCATTAATTAAATTTAAATAGATTTTATATCGTCCTTCCAAAAAAAACGGAAACTGGCGTCAGAAGGTGCGGGAATGTGTGCGTGTGCGGCAGCCCATAGTTCGTAATCGTGGCTGCTGAACCCACAGTTTGTCTGCCAACGCGTTATTTGGCCATTTCAACGCCACGCGTCCACCACTCATTGGCTTCAACCACACGGTCAATGGACCGCTTCAACCCCCTCTTATCTTCATCTCTGTGTGTGGAGCAGTCGTAGCCCCCATTTATTTATTTATTTATTTTTATTTCCCAAAAAAGAAGACACGTCATTGCTTGAGTTTAAAATTAATTAAATCCTAGTCACGAGGCGAATTGACAGAATATGCCGACTTTTTTCCACCTGCTGCCCCGCTACACGCGCTCTTTTTTTCCTTTTTCTTTTTTAAATTAATTTATTTATAATTACACAATTTTGTGTCCGGATTGCCCCTGCTTTTAAATTTGTTATTATTTAATTTCTTTTAATTAATGTATTTATTATTTCTAATTAACCTAATTCAATGCTAAACGTTTGCGTTTTGACTCCCACATTTATTCTATTGAATTGGAGATCACCCCTTTATTTTCTTTCGATTCATACATTAACACTATTATTATTATTATTATTATTATATATTCATTAACTTCCAATTTTATTCCTAATATTTTCTTAATTTTCCGTTTAACATCTCTAAATTACTTATTACATTTAAAATTATCATATGGGTTTTTTTTATATTTATTTTAAATGTCAAATAAGTAAAAAAGTTGGTGGGAGAGAGACCTAAAAAAGAAAATGAATTTTTATTTATTTATTTTGACGTTAGTGAGTAGAAGGGAGGAAGTGGAGGGTACGCGGGGTGGTAATAGAGAGGAGCGCGTGGTTGAGGGTAAAAGGCAAACGTAATCAACAGTAATGCAAAACGCGCCCTTCCCTGTGGATCTGCTGTATTGACAACCCCACATGACACTTAATTCGGGGACTGGATTGCGAAATTACCACCACACCCTTCGGACTAGCCGCCCCTTTCTCAGTCAATTCTCTTGTTGACTGTGCCCCCCCCCCCCCCCCCC
>NC_036647.1:1076050-1097046 GCF_002806865.2 Cucurbita pepo subsp. pepo
CCCCCCCTCTTATCTCCACACCCTCGGCCCCATTTCATCATCATAATCAATTCCTCGCCGATTCATTCCCCCAATTCTTCATCCCTTCTATAAATTCCCACCATCCCGTCTCCACTCCTCGGCATCTCGACCCATTTGCCCCCCTTTTTCATCCATCTCTCTCACCCGACACCCAAAAAGACGGGGAAAAGAACGGGCAGAAATCGCCGGCCCCTTTTTCATTTCTTTCATTTGATTTTCATCGGATTTTGGGATTAATGGCGCCGAGGGAAAAGGCGGTTGCCGTCAAGGCCAACGTCGGCAACGTGAAGGAAGTGCATTTTAGAGGAGTGAGGAAGCGGCCGTGGGGGAGATACGCCGCTGAGATCAGAGATCCCTGTAAGAAGAGCCGCGTTTGGCTCGGAACCTTCGATACGGCGGAGGAGGCGGCCCGAGCCTACGATAAAGCCGCTAGAGAGTTCCGCGGTGTCAAGGCCAAGACCAATTTCCCTTTGCCCTCCGACGATCTTCTTAACCTTAACAATAAGATTAACAACATCAACAATAACCAGAGCCCGAGTCAGAGTAGCACGGTTGAGTCCTCCAGCCGTGAGCAACCTCTAATGGTTGATTCCTCACCTTTGAATCTCAATCTCGCTCACGGCATGCCCGGACTCACAGCCGCCGGAGCCGTCACTTTCCCGTTCCAGCGGTACCAAATTCCCATGATCGGAGAAGTTTTTTCCCGCGGCATACCGCCGTCAAACCACGTTCTGTATTTCGATGCCGCCCTTCGTGCCGGAATGATCAAGACCCATCCTCATCCAAACCAACGGCTACGCTTCGACCATCATCACGAAGCCGTAAGTGATTTCCGCCGCGAGTACGCCGGCGGCGGTGTTCAAAGCGATTCAGACTCCTCCTCCGTCGTAGACATGAACGGGCAGGACCTCAAACCCCGAAGCGGCGGCGGCGTTGGCGGCCTGGATTTGGATCTGAACTTTCCCCCACCAGAATCCGCCTGAATTTTTTTACCCACGCAAGATAGAACGGCTGGGATTTATATTGAAGTAGTTCCCTTTTTTGTTTCAAAATATGTGTTTTAACGACAATAACTTAAATACGAAATGTTAGAAGTGGAGAAGGAAGATGATACGATTGTGAATACAAATCCGTCCGATCTCCTCATTTTTGCAGCACAGAGTATATGAAAACCCATGTATGGAGTTTCTCATCATTCTCCGGCTGTTCTCCGGTTGTCTCCGGCGAGGGATCTTTTTGCAATATTACTTGTGTATTTAATTTCCCTAAAAATTAATTCTGCTGTAGTTTTCAGTTTACATATAATATCTCATCATCAAATGGTTTCTTCTTGAAATGAAAAAATTCAAACAAAACTCCTACCAGTATTAATGATTCAGGGCAACAAATGAAAAAGCAAACCGCCGGAAGTTTAGAGATGGAAGGTCGTTTGACACGTGGAAGTCGTTGTCGAGGTGGATGGAGAAAACACAGACAACACGTGTAATCAAATATTCATCCGTCGGCGGCTTTGGTACAGTTGTGTGAACCAATTTTTTTCCTTTTAAAAAAAAAATAATAATAATTGAGATGGATGTGGGTGCTGCGGTGGCGTCCCCCACACGCTTGAGAAAGAAAAGGAAAAGGTGGGGGCACGTGCGTGGCGGCCAATGGAGGCAGCAGCTTTGAATCCGGTTTTTACGCATACGACACCCGAAGGGGCGGTCTCGTAATGGGGACCACTCCCCCAAACGAGAAGTGATTTTACCAACACATTCAAATCTCTCCATCCTACCCCTACACCTATTCACTTTATTATTATTAATAATATAATATAATTTAAAAATTGTGGTCCCTATTTCAAAAACCTTCAATTTTGATTTATTTTAACGGAAAGAAATAAAACATATATTAATTTGAATTCTAAATAAATAAATAATAAAAAATTCTTAACTTGGGTATGAAGAAAAAACGCAAATTTAGAAGGGAAAAAAAGGAGGATGGTGATTGGAAGATTCTCCATTTACCCAACCAAACCAAATACCAATATTATATTATTATATTATTATATTATTTGTTTTGGTTATAAAAATAATAAATAAAAGGAAAAGGAGTCAATAGAATTGCAGGCGGCGGAAGATTAATGCGGGAGAAATATGCTTATGGAGATTAGGTCCGCCGCACTCATAATATTATACGTATTATTATTATTATTATTATTATTTTTTTTTTTAAATTGGTAAAATAAAATCCAAATAATGGGAAATTAAATGTTTAAATTTGGGGCAGGAGCAACGTACGGCGCGGGGTGAGGGCTGAGAACGTGTTGACGTGTTGGACACAGACAGACAGATGGTCACACCGGCAACTTGGCGTGTTCGGCCGGCAGTGGACCCCACCACCTTCTTTATTTATTTATTTATTTATTATTATTAAAAATATATATAAAAGCGGCCGAAATGTGAGAGATGCCTTATGTCTATGATGTGCCACGTTTGGCACCCTAATCTAGAACACAGCCCAGCCACCTCACCACCTCGCAACATTAAAATAATAATTATAAAAAGAAAATGAGTGGGTGGCGGCGGCTGCTGCTTCCGACGTGGACGTTGCTGCATTTTGAGGCGACACGCCACGCCACGCCACGCCACGCCACACACGAGTGAAGGAAAAGGCATAGGAAACGACGACGGTTTGAGGTGTATGGGGGGCGTACAGAACACACGCGACGAAAGCGCGTGGGTAGGGTGTGAGGAAATATTGAGAAATGGGATTTGTATCCCATAAGATGGACAGAAGAAAGTGTGAAGGTTAGCCTTTGATTTGATTTGATGAAGAACGTGGCACTCAAGGCGAATCCGGACCCACTCCTATGTACGCCCTGATTCCACCACGTTTCACTCCCTCCACCTCGCCTGATTTCGACACGTGTCCCCCCATTTTTGAATTATTACAAGAAAATAATTTTATTTCATACAGAATTGGAGTCGTCTTCCCAGTGCACAGCTTCAACGTCGAATATGTATGTTGCTCTGTGTATCTCTCTCTCTCTCTGTTTCTATCTGAATGTATTTGGTATGTGGGTTTTGAATGGTTTAAGTTAAAGATAGACATTTCCTTCAAATATTAGATGTTTAGCTATCAATTTGATTTCTAGGGCTTAGTTTTTGAGATTTTGGAGTCCCCATTTCAGGCATCCATTAATGCTCTTGAATCCTTAAAGTTGTCGAGTGTCATAGAGATTTCTTACGTTGTAGCTTATCTTTTATACTATACTCGAATCATTTCTCCTTTTTCACTCATCGATGATAATACGATGGATCTCGATTGAATTGTAGAAAATTGTTTAGGTCTCTTGGCCTTCTGTAAGACTAGTGGGTACTTACAACTTATCTGCCTTCAATTCCCAGTCCTTGTACCTATAAACATTCCTCTTTTGAAGGTTTTATTTTGATTCATCACATCATTTGTCACAATCCATTCTCTGGATTTGGAGGATTTGGATTAGGATTCTGAATCTAGGTTCGATACCGAATAGTCCCAATAATCTACTGCATTTCCTGCAATATGGTTACGTTACTTCTCGTTTTCCTAGGAGGGAAGACTATCTATACACACCAACACGAGCATTCTAGTATGCTTTGTCCTCACTTATATGCATTCTAGGAAAATTCCCAAGAGGTCACTCCTACATAGAATTGCTCCAAGTAAAGCATGCATAACATTAGAGTTCTTATGATTGTGTCACTAAAAAAGAATGTGCACCTTATTGGTATACGTACTGACTTTCAATTCTTTTAAGTCTGTTTTAGTCATTCTATCCTCGAGATCGTTTTGATTCGATTGTAGCTTGGTTCATTTATGTATCCCTCATTTACTCGAGTGTCACATGCTCACCAGTTTCTAACTTCGTTCGTCCCCGAACCACATCTTATTAGATAAGGTATCACTTTAATACCATTTGTCACGATCTATGCCTAGGATTCGGCACTTGATAACCCCAACATTTTCCTACAACATGATAATGTTACTTACTTCTCGCTTCTAAGAGTGGAGGCCATCCCCACACATACCAACATAAGTCTTTCTAATATGCTTTGTTCTCACGCACATCATTCTAGAAAAATCAAGAGGTCGTCCAACATAGAATTACTCCAAATGAAGCACGCTTAATTTCGGAGTTCTTATGATTGAACTACCGAAATAGAATGTGCACCTTATTAGTACAAGTAGTGATTTTCAATTATTTTATTACTTTTCTAGCTATCCTATTCTCGAGATTGTTATCCTTCGATGTGGTCTCAATTCACTTATGTACTTCTTCTTTACTCGAGTGTTCACATATTAAAAGACTCTACAACTTCTCTCTCCCTCTCGGTGTGAAGACTTTGATGCTGAATCTAAAGTTAGCCTAAACAGTGTGGAAGGGGATTCAGTTTTGATTGCACCGGAGGGAGGATTCACTTTTGAGCGAACTTCCTGACTGCCAGAAATTGCCTTCTACTGGTTTTGGTGCATCATTTCCCCTTAAATAGAGGGGTTTCTGCCTCAAGGAATGGGTTGCCTACTGAGTTTAGACTCTCTTCGGATGGCTTAACCAAATTGGGTGTGATGGAGGAACCTGCTAATGTTGCATCCCCACGTTTGCTGAACTATCACTTTTCTCCAGTTTTGAGAACTTCTCTGAATCAAAATACACTACTCTTTTGACTATGCTTCTCTGTCGTTGGTCATCTGTGAACCTCCTGTGTCTTAACAAAGTGAACCTACTGCTCTTAAGTTGTCCTCAAAAGTTTCGGTGATTAAGAAAAGGGTCTTTGTATTATGGCGTGCTTTGAGCGTTGCTGTATATATATACAGATATCATTACCATATTCAGCGTTTTCTTCACTTGCCAATATATATCCCAAGTGCTGTACTGATTTTGCTTTAGATGGCCAAAATGAATGTAGTCCAGCAGCAGCCTTAAACTTGCTGGCTCAGACCGTGGAACAACCTCCATTCCACCCAAGCAAACTCCAGATTCTTCCAGTGGCATCTTATTCTCCATACCCAACTGAGAACAGAATCTGGGCCGTCCATAGAGTTGAAGAACAACCAGAAGGTATCCACGTTGTGTTAATAAATCATGTGTTCTTATATTTTAACAGCAGGCAGCAGAGATTCCACGTGTAGAGCAATCCATACACTGCTCTGTATCTGAAGTAGATATTTTTGGTTTCTGCTACCATGGTTTCTGTCTCCTCATCCTTATCCATTTCACATACTCTTTTCCAGCTACGGGTGTACTTCAATCCGACTACTCACTATCCATACCAACTTAACCCCGAACGGGTGTACTTCAATCCGACTACTCACTATCCATACCAACTTAACCCCGAATTGTAGAGGTTAACTTGGATTGGATTGGATTAACATTTTTTATTGAATTTGGTTAATATTTCTGAACTCAAATTGATTCTATTCGATTTCGCATTCTTAGGACAAAAACTTGGGGTGGATCCGTCCGAACTGGTATAATAAATTATAGAATATATTAAGAATTTTAGCATATTCATGGGTTTACCGAGTGGTAATTCGGCCTAATTACAAGTACTCCACGCAAACTTTTCGTAAGTGTATACTCATTGCCTTCAAATTTTCACAAGGAATGTTGGGGTAAATAAAGGAGGTTAACCCTTTTTCTTTTTTTTATCTAACGAGGAAAATAAAATCTAAAAAAAAATAAAAAAAATGGGGAAGACACTTTGAGCAGCCAGAGCTCTGTATCTATAAAACCATACACATGATTATGGAATTGGGTTCAAAACAAAGTGGGAAGTGAAGTGAACGACAATGGTTCTGCTTGAGAAGCTTTGGGATGATATTGTGGCTGGACCTCGCCCTGACCGCGGCCTCGGCAAGCTCAGGAAAATCACCATTAATCCCCCCATCGTTAAAGGTTGACCCTTGAATCTTGAGAATGAGAATTGTTCCCTGTTTTTTACCATTTCTTGGTTGATTATTGTTACTATTGGTTTCAGATTTGGATGGAGAGGGAAGCAAAGGGTCGTTGTCCATGCCGAATAGTCCGGCAACACCCACCACGCCGGTGACACCTACGACGCCGTTAACGGCGGCGCGTAAGGACAATGTTTGGAGGAGCGTGTTCAACCCTGGTAGAAACCTTGCCACCAAGACTATTGGTGCTGAAGTCTTCGACAAACCTCAACCAAACTCTCCAACTGTTTACGACTGGTACGTACCGCCACTTTCCACCCTTCCTACTGGACGGAGTATAATCAAACCTTTAAAATCATAGTGATATTGGTTTCTGAGGCATCCTGTCCTTAATATTCCCAACAGTCGGTGGGATGATAAAAAGATTCGAAAATTTGGTTCAGATCTGTTGACTGCGTCATGGTCCTGACATCTGAGCCTTCTATTTTGATATGAAACTGTTGGTTTTGTGACTACAGGCTCTACAGCGGTGAGACCAGGAGCAAGCACCGTTAAATGGAGACTCCGGCGGCTTTCACCGGCGGTTTCATGTAAATAGCGTCGTAAAAAAGTGGTGTTTGTTGACGTGGACCGGTGGGTTTTGGATGTTTATGTGATTTACATGTCCTAACTAGGTTTTGGCATCTGGCAAGCAAGTTTTTATATAGTAGTGTTTAATATGTTGTGCGAGTTCGTAGTTAACTAAGTTTTAAGTCTGCTGTCGCGGCCCCGATGATCGGACTGCCTCTTAATAGAGTCCGCCGTGCACGGCGGTGATGAGCGACTCACGATTGTTATGTTAAATAAATGTGGTCTTTGTTTTCTTTTAAATTTAATCAATCAGTTGATTAGTGCAAGATTATGATGATGATAAGCATTAAATTATGATAATCCCTTCGTTACGGAAGTGTTATGGGAAAGTTGGTAATGGAGTGGGCCCACCACCCGCAAAAGATCTGGTAGTGGGCCGAGTGTATTTCTAGTCAGGGCCCACAAATGTGGAAAGTATGGAAAAATCCAAAGAAATTAAAATATTAAAAAACAAGCGGTTTATGGATAAGGATAGAGTCAGAATCAGTAGTGAGGTCGGTAGGAGGCTACAATTATTGCACTACACTAATGAATTTAATTTTATATCTTTTCCATTTTATCCGAGGGAATGGCTACAAAATTCCCAAAAATGTCCAACACAAAAGCTAATGGAATGTGGTTAAATCGAAGATTCATGTCCAAATTTGGCTGGCGTTCTTTAAGATCTCTTCTGAATTTAGGCTGTTTGATCTCATAATTCAAATCTAAATTATGTTTTTTTGGTTTCAATCAACCCAACCAGATTTGACTAATTTTTTTTTGCACGCAATCTCTCCGAAAAGTTTAACTGATTATTTGATCCCACTAAGTTTCCAATTGATATTTCCTAAAGCAACAATACTTCCATAAAAATATTGGAAGGAAATCAGAGAAACTCACATATTCAGTAACAAACTATCGTGATGAGATTTGAGCTGAGGAGACGCAATGTAACGAAAATCGCTCTACATTCTCAAAGCCATCCATATTTCATGGTATCTATATTACCCATCACAGCTTTTATCAGTATCGCCTCTGTTAAATACTGCAAGGATGATGAGAATTGCACAGGTACATGGCGCGTCTATTACAGGCGAAAGAGGAAACCCAATAGCTAATGGAGGTGGTTAGAGAACAACACATTCAGATGGGGGAAGACATGGAGTTGGAACTTCTTAAAGCATTTGATATCTTTAATCGACACATGTATGGAAATTTACCTAAATCTTCATTTCAAGGATGAACTGGTAGTAAGCACAGTATGTCTATCTGCATATGAAGGTTTGATGGCCTTTTTCTTCTTAGCCAAACAAATTCGTCTTCACAGAACTCTAACCCTTTTTCTGATATGCCAAAAGCTGGAATCAAGGCAACAAGCTTAAAATGTTGTATAAAAGGCTTATACAAATGCTTATTCAAGTAGTGGGTGCACTGTTTTCAAGCATTTGTGTGGTGTAGGTTCAAGGCATACCAGATAGCCACAAGCTAGCCGGTGTGTTTTGAGTTTGTCCATTGACAGCGTTTCTTGCTGGTTTAATATCTGTGCACTTTCTTTACATGGGTCCAGAAAAGTTCCCGAGGTTGAAGGATTGATTTTCATTTGCAGCTCTTTCACCACGTACATTTCAATGACATCAACTGAAAGTGCTGTTTCAAGAGCAACCAACTGCAGAAGAAAGGAAGCTCAAGAATCAACTAAATAATTGGATGAAGTGCAAGTGCTGTCCATTTAATGAAAGATTACTTGACGTAGGTGTCCAATCGTCACAGATGGCCTGCAGCAAATATATGGACTTCGCAACGCGGGTATTCTAGTTTTATCCATGGAAACGAGCATAAGGTGGACGTCCAACTAAGATTCAGGAAGAGAAGCCAAAGTCATTGATGGATAGAAACAATAAAGGAATGTTGAGCTTTTAAGCAGCTACAAGAGGTATAGCAGCATGCATGTCATTCAATAGGCGAGCCATTTATACGTTAACATGTCCATAGTTTATTCATAAGGAAGTTTAGTAACAACTCAAATTGTCGTTTTTACCTCCTCCTCACTGATATTTTCCGAGTTTCGAACATAATCTGACAGCTTGGTGATGCGGTTATTCCTGGAAATTTTACCGCCACCCCCATTAATACCCCCATATCTAGTGTGACTCCTTATTCCACCTTTGCCCCAAGAAAGTTTTTCTGAGCTACTAACAAGCCCCATCGATGCACCAACTCTTTCTTTGTTCACTTCATAATCATTTTCGTTACTGCCACCATCTGCTCCGTCTGCTCCAGTAGCTGAGGAAGACTGGGAAAATCTAACAGGACCACCTCTCCTGGATCTTTTATTAGGTCTAGTATCCATACGCTCATCAGCAGAAGATGAATTTTTGCTGGCATCATAATCATTTTCGTCCTCGTTTTCATCAAAGCTTAGACTCTCAATATGATTTTGGAAGCTTTTTCGTCCTCTAGAACTTAATCTCCTCAAAGGTTTTGAACGTTTCCGACCCAAAGCTTCAGTTTGTCGTTTAAGTGTCTGAGCAATGGAAGATTGGATCTGCAAAATAACCGAAAAGTAGCAATTTTAGACCAAATATGAAGATAGAACAATCAATTGTGATAAAGATACCTGATATAAGTACAATCGATAATAGCCATGTTGATTTTCAGCACGAGATGTTTCCAAGTCAAATGGAATCGAAAAACACAACAGCTAAGAAAAACATGCTCCTATTTCATATCCCGATGCTCCCACAACTTTGCGTTACATATCTATCAAATAATGATTTAAATAATTCCTCTCTCTTTTAATCAATTTCAGCATGACAAAATATGTGGATTCTTGAACATTGAACAATGTCAAGTGAGCTTATCAACTCTGGAAAATGAACAAATGCATGTCCATAAAAAAAAAATAATCTTAAAACTTAGCCTTCTCACCTGCTTATTACGAGCTTTCTCTTCTTCTTGAAAAGCTAGTTCCTACAAAAATAATAATAATAATAATAATAATAATAATAATAAAAATAATTAATATTGGAGAATGCAGAAATGCCGATAACAATCATCAAACACCAAGCTTGCATGATAAAACATAATATTCCCACCTCCTCCTCATATTTGTCGATATCTGGATACAACACAGCAATTAAGGTATCAAAATTTGGATCATCTCTCAAAGAGCGTCGACTGGCACAATGAGTGCGGCAAGCAGGGCACTCATTGTTACTGCAGCAAATTTCAGTAACAATTTGGTTGAAGGAAAATTGTGCAACAATATATCTTTAATTTCTTGAGCTGTACAGAAATTAGCAAAATCAAAATAAAAACTACATAAGAACATACCCTAAACGCATTGATTTGTCAATGCATTCCCTGCAGAAGCGGTGCAGACATTCCATCACTGTTCTGGTTTTTCTGATGATTCCTGCACATTAGGAATTGAAAAACTTTTATCAATCTCCTAAGAAGACTATGCATGCATAAACATGGAGATGACCTTCCTACGTAAGCTTTGTGGTTTCCTCACCAAATCCACCTAAATATATTTCCCAAGCATGCTAACATTTAGAATGTCATTGCTCATAGTATTTGGATACATCCACTAAAAATGTCAATTTAGTTATTTTTTTATGGAAAAAAAAAAGGTTCTTTGGTGTTGCCTTTATCAGATAGCTGTGTGTGCATGAACTGAAAGTAAGGATCAAGAAACTTTACAATATGAGCTTGACTAACGAGTTGATACATAAATTCACAAATTGTTATGTGTATACATGCAACACTATCATAAAAGCAGTGCCTCCAAACNATTCCTCCAAAAAAAAAAAAAAAAAAAATGAAAACCAAATTCCATAACCTCATATGCTCAAGAATTCACTCCCTCTATGGTCCAATTAGTTACTCTTTGAAGGAACTCCCTAATCACAAAATGCAAAACTCCATAACAAAGTCCATGTTAGGACAAATAAGTGAAGGGGGAAAAGTTTGTCATCTTAACTTCTAATTTACTTGTGGGGAATAAGAAAATCAGAAGGATGGCAATTATTAGTGTCGCCTAAAATATAAACACACGTTCAAAGGTCCATGGAGCCGAAAAATGCTATCATTTTAGAGTTAGAATTATATGCAAGGCCCATGGGGAGTGGGGGGCGACAACTTACACTGATAACCTTTCTAAGTCAAAGCAAATATGTGAAGAATGAACTGTATGCGTTCATAATTTGATAAAGAAGCCACATCAGAATCCATTTCTAAATCAACAGTCCATATAAAGAACCAACCTGAGATTTAAATTCTTGCTATCGCTCCCAGATTCGGAATTTTGTGACAGTGGAACGCAAATCTCAGGTTGGTTACATCAGAATTGATTTAAGTTCTCTGACACAACTTATATACAAAAAAATCAATTTTGTTACATCAGAAAAGGTTCTTAGATCAGATGGGCCGGTTGCACTTGATTCAACACTTCATAAAAATTAATCCTCTCATTCTTCACATTTCATCCCGGACAAATCAAGCTTTTCAAATGACCTTACTGCTATGTACATTTATACTAACAAAAATAAGTTCATCATATAATATGATTGATATGACAACAAAACGTCTCTTTACAATTCAAACTCAAGATATGACAACAATCTTACTTGTTAAAATCAGTAAAGGCCTGGATGACACGCTGACACCAATATTAAACAGCAAGATTGTTTGTAGTATGCGTGTTTAGGCCTTTAAGAATATGAATTGTATAAAGAATAAAACCAAATGTTCAAATCAATAGTAATTTTGTCTTATTTGAGATAATAGGTTCATCAAGGATTATTAAAACATACCTAAGCAAATAGGACATTGCACGTCTCTCCGAATGTCTGACAATTTCACGGCTACAAATCTGGAAAATAAAATCAGACAGAAGATTTAGCAAGTCGGAACAATGGCAAGACATCTGAGATCGTGCTATACTGTTCACCAGGCAACTAAACAGCCGATAAACAACTTTTAATTCGGACACATATATTCTACAACGCAACCCACCCAAATAGTTCGTTCATCGAACTGGCGGAAGAGTACTGCTCAAGTTGTCAAAATTTTGGGTAAAATCGTTCTTAATGGAATGTCGGGTTTCCCGTCGTTAACTTTTCGGTATTTGCGTAAAATTGGATCCAACGATGAATGGCGGGAATTAGCAAGTTTTTTCCGTGAAAACTTCAGTTACAGTAAGCTTGATTCACGTTGAGTGAATGCTTGATCTCAGATCATGTGAGCTTTAACATGGTAGAGAAGCTAAAACCATGTGAGCTCCAACGTCATTACCCACCCAGCAACTCGTAGCATATGTAAAAACAGATTGATCGCATATACGACCTCAAGAACCTACTTAGCCAACAAGATCCAGCACCCAATTCCACTAACCTTAATCGGAAAAGAAACTAAAACTAAAAATAAAGAAAGCTCCGGTGCAGGATAAAAACCGACGAAAGCCTCAGACGTGAAGACTACACAGCTGGTCTTCGAAGACGGTCGTAGCAAGAACTTACTGAACAATACCACGAAGCAGACCATGCAGATCCCAAAACAATCCCAAGCAGTTAAGCACCAAAGAACTCCATAACCAACCAGATGAAATAAGTCAAAAGAGAAAATAGAGTAAAAAGGAACAGCGCGAAGAAGATGACGAATAAAAAGAAGCAAGCCAAAAACAGAGCTCATAACAAACGGAACATACTCGTCCTTATCTTCTTGACCGGATGAAGAGCTTCGATCGGATTCTGTAGAAAGAAGGAGCAACATAGAACACCAGGAACTCAGTACACGCATAAAAAAAGAATTAAACAAACAAATAATAACATATATGGAATGCAGGAACATAAAAGATTGGGTTGCATCATGAAAATTTAGGGTGCCGAGCAGAAAAAGAAGCGTACCCTCAGATTCTCCATCTTCAGAGCGATCATTGAAGGTATCATGGAGTCGCGGCAAAAGATCAGCATGAACAGTCTCGTAAACGCGCTTCCGAGCCGGCATTGCTTTGGGTTGAAGCAAAATAAGTTGAAGAAACAACGAAAAGAAGTTGTAAGTTCACCAAAATTGACGTTGGTAGAGATGATGAAGGGGGCGGTGGAGCAAAATGGCAGAGGCAAAGGGGGGAGGGAGCCTCGTGTTCGTGGTTTTTCTTTCAACAAACCAAATTTCCACGGCATCAGATTGATAAAAGAAAAGGCACACCAAACAATTTTGGAACGGTCCTTCATCAAGTCTACATATATACGAATTTGCATCCACCACAATCAAGCTACTCTAGGGTATTTTAGTAAATCCGCATACACCCATTTGTTCCTATTTTTCCTTTATTAACATCATAAACTCATTCTTTTACCTTTTTTTTCCCCTCTTTCATTTTCTTTGCCGCTCCCTTTTACCAAATAATACTCCCATGTCCCTTTAACAAATATTATCTTCAAAAATTCAAAACTTTAAAATAACTCATCGCTTAAAAAAATAATAATAAATACATAAAAATTATCCGTCGAAATCCCGTCCCCACAAATTTCATTCCCCACGTAAATAAATGGAGAATTTCATAGAGGTTGAGAATTAAATAAGTAGTGAGGATAGAGACGAGGAAAGCTTAGCGTCCCCGCCACATCCAGACATCTCTACTTGTAAACTTGGTCGATCCTACAAAAATAAATAAATAAATAAAAATTCAATTTGTTAAGTTTATTGAAGTTGGGTGATAATGTTAGTTAATGCTGACATGAGTGCGATTTAATTTTTTTGTAAGTTCCGTTTAAAAACATTAATTTCTTGACGGTAGTTTGTTCAGATAACATGGCATCCACGTCATATTTCGTTGTTTAAATCGTGGCTGAAAGTGAAAGATGGCCTCATCCATGTCTTCTACATAGGAGTTTGGAATGGTCTCTTCCGACTTTTTAGCATAGATATTTGTGTTACCACTAACAGATTTCACAAAAACTTTTAATTAATATGATTAAATTAAATTAAAATAGGATTTAAACATAAACAATATTCAAAATATTAAATAAAAAACACCAATTAGAGAGAGCAATTATCTATGTGTCATTGTAACACACGGTTAAAGTCAATACTCAATGACACGTCAGCTTTAGATAGTAAATCTACTCGAGAGGTTGAGTCAAAGTGTGTGTACGTCACAACTGCCACACGCCTACCTCACTTTTTACCGTTCCACGTCAGCTTTAACAAACACCCTTCATTTCACCTTATTTACAATCTCACTGCAGCTTTTTCCGTCGTCCCATGGAGGCTATTACTGTCATTTCACAGAGCAGTTTGAATCCCTTAAATCTCAACAGAAATCAGCTTATATCTCCCACTTCTTCGATTAGTTTTTGCACAATGGCTCGTGATCTCAGACTCCATGCACTCATAGTGCTTCTGCTTCTCGTCTCCTTCTGGACTCCATCCTGTTCGGAGTCAATTCCAACTCCTAATTCCCAATGCCAAACTCAGCTCCAACAAGGCTGCCATGACAGACACAAGTCCCTCAAACTCAAGCTCATCGCCATCGCAACCATTTTAGTTGCGAGCATGATCGGCGTTTGTCTTCCCCTGTTCTCCCGCGCGGTACCGCTGCTTCAACCAGAGGGAAGCCCCTTCGCAATCGTTAAGGCATTTGCCTCCGGCGTGATTTTAGCCACTGGGTATATGCACGTTTTGCCCGATTCGTTCAATTGCTTGACATCCCCTTGTTTGCCGGAGAACCCATGGCGGAAATTCCCTTTCACCACATTCATAGCCATGATTTCGGCTGTGATGACTTTAATGTTGGACTCGTTTTCGATGAGTCGATACAAGAAAGAGTTGATGGAGGCTCAAGTTGCAGAAGAAGAACAGAACGAGGGCATGGAAATCGATGACAACTCGGGGAGAGAAGAAGGAACCAATAAAAAACTTGGTGCGAAATTGGTACGACACCGTGTTATTGCGCAATTATTAGAAGCAGGGATCGTTGTGCATTCTGTGGTGATAGGGCTTTCAATGGGGGCTTCGGAAAATCCGTGCACCATCAGGCCGCTCATCGCTGCTCTCTGCTTCCATCAGCTGTTTGAAGGGATGGGGCTTGGAGGGTGCATTCTGCAAGCGGAATACGGGTTCAAGATGAAAGCAATCATGGTGTTTTTCTTCTCGATCACGACGCCGTTTGGAATAGCATTGGGGATTGGGTTGTCGAATGTGTATAGTGATAATAGTCCCACGGCTCTTATAGTTGTGGGGGTTTTGAATGCTTTATCTGCTGGGTTGCTGAATTATATGGCATTGGTTGATTTGTTGGCGTTTGATTTCATGGGGCCCAAGTTGCAAGCCAATCTCACGCTTCATATATGGGCTTACGTTGCTGTTTTTCTGGGCGCTGGAGGCATGTCTTTGATGGCTAAATGGGCTTAGTTTTAATGCGGATAGTGTTTTTGATTTTTTTTTTTTTTTTTCCTCGGAGAGATTTAAAGATTACTGTTTAGAGAACAAATGCCGTTGATAAATTTGGAAAGTAATCATGGACAGTGAAGAACATCAAGTTATAGGAAACCCCAAATTTTAGTTTTTATTTGTTTATTTCATGTCAAGTTTACTTACCATTACTTTCAAGAACATTAAATTAAAAAAAAATCATATGCTGTTGGAAGAAGAATCTAGTTCATCGTGACAGATTGGAAGAAGAACTTTGATTTATTTATACAAAAGAAAAAAATCTGAAACTAAAATCTAAAATCTAAAATCAACCTCAAATCCATCAGTAAGCAGAGGAACAGAACAGCTTAAATTTCTAAATTTCTCAGATTCTTTCTTATCTTCCATTTCCAGTTTCCCTATGAATTAATTTTCCCGGTAAATACCTACATTATTGGCTGTCTGTATTCTGATTCACGCTAATCCCTTTCTTCAAAATCCGTAATGCGTAGTTGAGGAACTCGTAGTATTCCAACACGATTTTCTCCAGTGCTTCCAGAGTGTCCAAACTTGAATCAAACGGATCAATCGATTCATCTTCAAGTTTCTTTGTCGCTATTTTCATCTCGTGAGATTCCGCAACAGATTCTTCTTTGTTTTCCCCTTTCTTTTCTTTTTCTTTGGTTGGAAGAAGAACTTGGAGGTCTGCAAGACTTGAACGATTCGATTCTTCCTCGTCATCGTTGATCGGATTTTTCTTGATACCGTTTCGAGAAAGTGATGCATCGTTATCGAGATCCTCCGCATTTTCTTCTTGAATTTTAGCAAGGCTTCGATCATCTTGTTCTTTCTTGAATTCTGGATCTGAGTCCTCCATGACCAATTTGTTCAACCGAAGAACAATGTCTTCGTTCTGCTCGACTTCTTCAGGTATCATGTTGGAAACCATATTCAAGGGATTTTGCTTGTAAAAGACTGATTCAGAGAGGCGCAAAAATGCAACTCGGTGATCCGCTTCGGTTTCGTAACTTCAGAACCAGAGGAATGCTCTATCGCCTCCCGCTTTGTTTCCTATTTATAGCCGACGAAAAATCAATTTTACCTAATATTAACAATTCTAAATGTAATTACCATTTAATATTAAGCAATATTTAGTTTTTATAATTATTATTTTATTTTAGTAAGATAATACTGTCGAATATCTTACCCCAGGCCCAGAGTCACAACTCACACACACCCATATATATAAAGACGTAGACTCACATTCCCCCGTTCGCGGCCTCGTTTCGCGCACTCCTCGCCCGTGCGCGCCCCAAGAAGGTCTACTGCCTGATTGCTTCTACCGAAGGCTGCTATCCTCAAGGACTTCAACACCGTCTTCTTCATCTCGATTCTTCACTGTACCTCACAGGTAATTCATTCGGCCCGATTTTTCTTTAATCTTCTGTAACTATGCTTGAATTAATAATGAAGTTTGCTTCATTTCTTTTTTTTTTTTTTTATAATTTATTTCTCTTTAATCTTTTTGTAACTATGTTTAGATTAATAACGAAGCTAGCTTCATTCCTTCCTTTCTTTCTTCATTTCATTTCATTCCTCTTCTTCTTCTTTCTTTCATTTCCTTATCTCCTTCCGTGCAAGGCATCTGAAACTGATGTTAATTTCTCGGAAATTAGCATCGAATATGGTCAATTTTATGCGATTGTAATAGATAAGGGCGTTCGGTGGATAATTTTGAACCAGATGAATATGGAAGATAGTTTCGATTAGTTGCGCCTTCCCTGGGCTAACAATTATTCATTAATTCTTGGTGTAACAGTAATTTCTCCAATGTATTTTGACGTGAAGTTATTTTGAGAGGTTATGATTTTCGAATTTTCCCCAATTTGATTTCTCATTAAGAAGTAATCAAGTACTCAGGTTGTAATTCATACAATTATAAACGAAGTGATTAATATCGAAGCTCAAACTAAGACGGAAAAAAACTAGAAAATGGATAAGTCACAGAATGTAATACCTAACGTATATAAGCACCGAACATAATTTCTAAAGATGTTTTCTTGGTCACTTTTTTAACGATATTGGCTTGGAGGAAAAACTTTTGATTTTGATTGTTATCCATACTTGGGTTGTATAGTAAACAATGTAATTTTTTATTTTTTTACTCCCATTTTAATTTAGTTATTAAAAATATTCTTATATTTACGAAAATAATGAAAAGTAAGAATGTAATTGATATTTAACAGAAGTTGAGGTTTTAGAAAACGGTGAATAGAAATTTCATTGAAAATTAAATAATTTTCATTTATGTCCAGAAAAATAAAGAGATTAATAATTTTATTAAGATTTCAAACAACCAAGAAAATTAATTTAGTATTTGATGTGAATATGGATTTTTATGACAAAAATAAAGATTATAATCCTATGTGTAAATGATCTATTTGCATTTTCTTTTAAATTGTACAATCCTATGCGTATTGGTTGGAAAGCCTCTGATGATATGCTAGTGGCTTGAGGAGCTTCGTAGGGTGTGGGAGAAACGAGTGAGTTGTAGATATAGAAATCAGTATCCTTTCTTAATGCAAAATTAAGACCAGAAAATCCAGATCAGTGAATTCAACAGGAGTGTTGTGAATCCTTTTGTTTAATTGGAATAAGTGTTATAATGTAGATGCCTGGCTTAGCTTATGTGATTTTATAAATTGCAAGTTTCTACATGAAGCGAATAGCAGATTCATTTTATTAGCTGTCCTTTGAATTCTAAGCTTATTTTCATGGGAATGGTGGAAACTGTGCATAATCGTTTGTGCAATTGAACTTATTTGTATTTGTACTATTCCTCCAAACCAGCCTGTCCTCCTGTCATGGCTACGCGGGAAGTTGTGGATCATGCCAGAAATTTTGCCGTCATGGTCCGAGTCCAAGGCCCTGTGAGTCCTTATCTTTCTTGCCCCTTTTCCCTGTTCCCGTGCTTGCAATTTCCGTTGAGATGGTGAAAAATCAGTGCGAGCCTTATGATTTAGGACCCGAAGGGCCTGAAGATGCAAAAACATGCATTCCATCAGTATCAGTGAGAACCTTCTTATCTGATAGATTTATTTAAGGGTTGTATGTTTTTAACTTGGAACAAGATTTATTGATTCCCTCTATCTTTTTTGGCATGTAAAGTTCTGGGAGGACAACTCTTTCAGCATCTGGAATGATGTTACCTGAAACCCTGTATGATACCGGGGTCGCTAAGCATCTTGGTAATTATAAGGATCAATTTGCAACGTTGGTTCTGACTGTTTCCTCCATTTTTGAGCCTTTTATGCCACTTCAACACAGAAATACTATTCACAAGGNGGGGGGGGGGGGGGGGTGGAAATGTATGTTCTGGTTTTGTTTTAGTTATAAATTATCGATTCCCGTTGTCATATATGTCATTACCTGGGTTAATATATTTGATTATCCAATATATGAGCTGCAGGGAAAGCCTGAGCTAATTCCTGGTGTTCAGATTGATATTATGGTTGAGGTATAATTTATAAGGTTGTAATTGTATATTTGATAAGTTCACAGCTCTTCTTGAATGGTTAATTTGGCATTTAAAATCACACATTATTAATCATTGCTGCACAGGGTAACTCATTGATGGAGAGAGATTCTGATGTTAGTAAAACTCCACATTGGCATGCTGCCCACTTGTTGGCTTTGGTAGGCATTCATATTTTTTTATTAATTCGACTTCTCTTTTTCGAGGGCGATGCTTAGATCGCAGGGTAAATTTCTGTAATCGTGGATAAAATTTAGCCTATAGGTTTTCTTATGTGCGTTTTATTTTGAACTACAAGTTTGCTGATCCCATTGCCGTATAAACCAACATTACATAAATTTAGGATTACGGGTCCTTTCCAACAATGTCATGTTTACTCAGCTACTCTGCCTCCGATAACAAGCAAGGGCACTTTTTTTTTTCTATCTTTTATCATGTTTTTGAGTTTATTTATCTGGCATGCAATTGTTTTCATGTAATTTAGATACCATGTTTGCAGTATGATATACCTACAGCTGCCTCTGCTCTTAAACCAGTCATGGATGCTTCTTTGGATTCATTACATCAGAGATGGGAGGTCGGCTGGTCTTTGGCCTCATATAAAAATGGTTCTCCATCCTTCAGGGATTCTCTTCGGGGACAGGTTTTAAATCTGCTGTCTTTTACTAATGAACTAAAGCAAAACTTGCTTGAAGAAAGAAATGAACCTAACTCTTGATAAATGAAATTTAGCGGTTCTAATTATTATTCTGTAAAGAAAAATTTCTCTATGAAGAGCCATCGTATGTAAGTCTTCAGAATGGTGAGTGATGTTTGGGTTGATAAAAAAAAGGTTGAATTACCATGGTGTAATCATGCGGAGATTTCACATCCGGGAGTTCTACTTCTGGTTAGAACTTCAATCACCATATACACATTCCTCTCTCTTGTAATCTATATAACACGAGACATCTCAGTTAACCATTATAGAAAACTAAAAAAAAAGGTTGGCTTGCAATAGATAGAATCTTGTTCGGAGGTTCACCTCAAAGAAGCTGCATTTGGGCATTATCAGATTGAATTCGCTTGTAACAACCATTCATTTAAAAAAAAGTGAAAACCTTTTATTATTTTGGTGGAAAGTAGAACTAAAAGGGGACACAAATGAGGATTAGAACAAAGCCAAATATAATGCTTGAAGGAGACACCTAGCTACATCAACTAAGCTTTCCATTACGCTTCACAGAGTTGCCCCAGTTTGTACTAATTATATTTGTGGAAAAAATCACTTTAAGAGAGCCAGCGATATTCAGTTGAGAATTCATTATTTAGTTCCTTTTAGTAATATATTCATTGGCTCTTCTCAAGTATTGTTCTATTTATCAAAGATTGAAGCCACCAATTTATCTTTTGTTGTGTCACCATATTTTTATCCTTTTTTTTCTTTTCATTTTAGTCTCCTGAGTGTAGTTTCTTGTTTATCTTCAGANGTTGAGAATTCATTATTTAGTTCCTTTTAGTAATATATTCATTGGCTCTTCTCAAGTATTGTTCTATTTATCAAAGATTGAAGCCACCAATTTATCTTTTGTTGTGTCACCATATTTTTATCCTTTTTTTTCTTTTCATTTTAGTCTCCTGAGTGTAGTTTCTTGTTTATCTTCAGATTGAAAATGACGAGAATACCTTTGCTGGGAGCCAGAGATATTTGGATACTGAAGGATCTAACAAGAATAATGACTTGACAATAAGAATTGCTATTCTTGGTGTTCCCTCATTCTCAAAGGTGAATCTCTACCTCTCCTTACCTGTCATTCATTAGAAAATTGCTCTTTTGTAAACTGCAGATAGGCATTTCATGAATATTCGTAGCCTTATCTCCTTGACTTGTAGATGTCTACTGTTAGTTATTATATTTGGACTCTTTCTAGGACATGCCAAACATCCGTTTATCTCCCTCAAGGCAGCGAGGATCCTTTCTTCTTGCTGTTGGTTCCCCTTTTGGTGTTCTATCACCGGTGCATTTCCTTAACAGGTAGGTCAATTTTCTCTAACATTTGGTTAATGAAGTTTTATTGTTTTTAAAACTGGTCAAGACTAGCAAATTATTAGGACTGTATTCACGTTTAACTTTGTATAATCCTAGATGATAGTGGCTGTTCCTCTCATGTTTTTCTAGTTCAGCTAGTATTGATATCAGCATGGCGAAATGGTATTCTGGAATCTCAGTGATGAATTTAGTAGTTAATTGATAGATAAATTCTGCAGATGGCTATAGAAGATTTTTCTTTTCGGCAGCATGTTTCTCAATTTGCTCTCTATTTTCTGGTTGCCGAGCCAAATTGCTTTAAACGGTAAAATATACTACCAAATAATTCTGGTTCAGTCTATATTTACTTCATGCTGTAAATTACAGATGATGAGTTATGAGGTGTTGAAAAGATTATTACCCCCCTCCAAAAAAAAAAAAAAAAAAAAAAAAAAAAAAAAAAAAAAAAAAAAAAAAAAAAAAAAA